>NW_025954750.1:0-14281 GCF_022376455.1 Epithele typhae | reverse complement strand
GGGCGCGCAAGTCCGCGGAGTCGCCGCAGGGCGGGCGCAGGTCCGCGAGCCCCGACCCCCGCGAGCGACGTCGACCGCGTCGGCCGTGGTGGACGCGTCCGCCCCACGCCGTCGACGATCGGGCGGCGTGAACACATCGCCCGCACTCGCCCACGTTCATTTCTCCGCGCCGGCATCAGGGCAGAGGGACGCCAGGTTCGAGCCCGTGGGACGACCGGACGCGCTCGGCTACGGCCCAATGGAACGCTAGGCTCCTTCGAGAACACGCGCTCGGGGACTTGGCGAACACCGTCCACGGCGGAGCGGCCGGCGGTCGTTCGCGGACGGCCGTGCCAGCGGTGACGCTCGACCAACACGCTAAAAACACCGAGCTAGGCGTTCTCCATTGTCTCCACCCTGGTGGGTATCCGGGCGTCCACAAGGTCCGGGCGATGGCCTAGGTTCAAGATGGTCTACACAGGAACGTTTGCCTGACCACACCAAACCCCGAACGGCGAGCGGCGAGTCGGCAGAGATGCGATTGGCCCTCGTGCTCCGCTCTACATGGATCCCCGGAAATGACCACACAGGATAGCCTAGAAGTAGCCGATCCGCGCGCGCAGAGTCAACGCGAGAGCGAGAGCCGTCGATTGACCTTAGGCACGGCTGGGTCCCAGTCGCCTCGAATTTCACTAAAACACATGTTAGCTGCTTCGGGAGATAGAGGGCTATGACGCAACACGCACTTCTTGTACCGCTGCGCCCAGACGAGGACGCCTGGCGCAATGAACGTGGCGAACAGGAAGCAGACCACGTAGATCCGGGCTGCGGTGCGTGATAGCGACTGCGTGAGGAGAACCGCGAGCGCGGACATGAGCAGCGTGAGGACGACCTGCAGTGTCTTCGCGCTGACCTGGGGCGAGCAAACGTTTAGTTATCGCACCAATCGAGAGTACGCGACCGACCTGCATGCGGCGGCGTAGCATAGGGAACAACGCGAACGATTGGACCGAGAACAAGATCAGCCCAAACACAGACAAATCGTCCGGTAATCGCGAAGCCAGTACAACCGAGGACGAGATGGCAGCGTTCATTGACAGCACCGAGGTAAGCCTTGGAACGAGAAGCGTCCGGAGTTAGATCCCGACTCCGGTGTCTTCTCACGCAAAACGGCGTACCTCTCGCGCTGCTGGCTTCTGGGTCTCATCGCAGTATAATCGGCCAGAAGCGCGTTCAGGATAAACAGACATGCCGACAGAGCCCAAATCGAGTCCGAGGATGTTGCAGCGGTCAAAGTCTTTAGGACCGGAGAGAGGGACATGAGGGCGAGGAAAACGAGGATAGAGGCTTTGACTGCCTTCGCCCCTGAGCAACCGCTGCGGTTAGATATCTAGCACACCATCCGATTTGGGGGAGTGGACGAACTGTTCGTGTTCCGAGTCTCTCTGTCTAGCACGGCCCATTCAAGCAGCTCCCACGCGATGTACCCCACCAGGAAGACTCCGGAGGATATCCATATGAGGGCGCGTGGATCCAGCAACCGCTGTTGTAGCCGAACGAAGATTGCGATGACGACGAAGATGCTGGCAAGGTGCTGACTTATGGGGCATGAGAGGAGCACGAGGTGCCAATAGGTGTAGGGTTTGAAGTTTGCTGCGAAGCAAAGCCGATTGAGATCACTGGAGGAGCGACGCGTTTACCCTAACCACTCACGATTCTTGCTCAAAGACTTGAGAAAGGACTTGGGGACATAGTTATCGGGGTATGGCTTCTTCTTCCACAAGACACGCTCCCACTCTTCCTCCCATGACTCCGTGTACATTCATGGGACAGTGAGGAGCACCCAAGGCAGCGTCCAGCGGTGGTGCTGGCCGTCCCGAGGGCTGGGCTGATTACGGCCGGGCAGGCGGTTTGGGCGAGGACTGGATGGATGGAGACAAGTGGCAAGGATGGCCGGCCCTGCGCTGCCAGCGCCTCCACAGGGCGCGCGTCTGGCGTCTGATAGGCGTCTAGACCGACCAACGCCGAAATGAAGCTTCGTCAATATTAATCTCACTCTTTCCCTAACCACCGCTCTGTTTTTCCGAGCCGAGTGGAAGCCATATTTGCGACGTTTATACAGCCAGACACCGACCAGCTTCAGACGTGCACATGCAGTCCGCGAGGCTGTCTGTGTGCACTGTGCAGCAGACGCTTTGCATGCACCGTTCGTCCATAGAGTACAGATGTCCGTCAGGAGTCCCATGCGGCCAACGGCGACCTGGTAGGTATGGCTAGTCCACAACGTGTGTGGGTCTCTCAGTGCAGGCTCCTCCGTTATCATCCAACTTCCGAGCGCAGACGGCAGTCCGTCTGCCCCGCCAATGGCCATTCTCCCGAACGGGCGGCGTTCAGTCCCACTGCAGGATGCGCGGTGTCGTAAGCCCAGGTCCCCGGTCGCCCCGCCCTGCACCTTGCACTCACCACGAGTCGCTCTGGCGCCGCGGGCTCCGGCGTGCGCGTAGCCGTCTTCTGCGCCTCCAGCTTCGCCGCGAGTCTCCCCGCCTGAGGGTTCGAAGGCTTCACCCCTCGAGCCTGAGCCTGGATTGAGAACAGGGGAAGTCGTCAACATTCGCCGAACACCAGATGCCAGGGACACAGATGAACGGCACGGACGTCTTTCTGCCGTCGCTCTGCGGCTTCCGCGGCGGCCCTTCGAGGGTCGGCGGGCCGGGAGCCCTGTAGGGACCCTCCCGCAGCGCCTGCGGGGGCGGCCCCCAGGACTTCGTGTCCGCCAGTGACGGTTCCAGACTTGGAGCACAGAGAACCCATGGGAGGGTGATGAGAGTCTATGCGAACCTGGAAAGATGCAACATGCCAAGGCGTCCGGGATGCGCAGCGGTGCCGAGGCGCAAGGCACTCCGCACTTGCCTGAGAATGGACACCAATCTATGCATCACTTCTTCCTCGGCTTGTCTGAGCGCGGCAGTACGATTTGCAGCTGCCCATCCCGCGACACGAGGGAAGCACGAGTACGTTTCAAGATCAGCACGTCCGTACGATCCACCAGGCAAACTCGGCGCCCATGCAATGACGCCGAGAGCTGTGCCTTCGAAAGACCGCTGAATTAGTACGGAATGGATGCTCTACTAAAATACAAATATCGGACGCTATCCGTCCGGACGACGTCCTCGCGAGGATGCGTGTCAGGGATTTGGAGGCGAATCAGCAACGGTCTCGTATGTGCCCCTTCCGTCCCTCGTAAACCCTCTCGTCGCGCCAAGACGGATGTCCTCCGGTCGTCTCTGAGGGATCCATGCCTGGGGCGGGACAACAAACTCAATTGTCACCGACAGCGGACGCTGCGTGAACAGCACTCACCTCCCACCACCTCCTGCTCGCGCTCCACGCCACGCTCGCGTCGAACCCTGCCTTGACCATCCGACCCTTGATCCCCGCCCCAAGCAGGAGGCCGAACACAGTCAGCAGGAACAGCGTCACGACGAGCTGGTCGCGCGGCGAGTCCCTCTCTGCACTCCCGGCGCAGCGATCGTCCGCGCGGAGACCGGCGAGCCCGAGCGCACGGACGCGAGAGAAGGAAGACGGAGGGAAGGGACGAGTGAGCACCCCCGCACACCACACGCGGTCAGGGACTGGGACGCACGGAAACAACGAGCCTCGATGTCGCCCTCCTTGCCCGTCGCGGTGTCCGGGTTCGTGTCCCCGATGGACGCCCCCGCGCACTTCGCGAGGTTCTGGTTGAGGCACCACTGCTTCGTGCACGACAGGCACGGCTTGCTCGGGTCGTCCGGGCTGGACATGGGCAGGATCGTGTAGTTCGTCCCGAAGCAGATGCCTGCGGGCGGGCGCGCACGCACGCGTGGAGATAAGCGTAAGCGTGCGTTCCCTTCACTAGTGCGAGCGCGGACGGGGCGGAGGGAGGGTGCTCACATTTACAGAAGTTCGTGGCCTCCCACTTGCCGAGCGCAGCGTAGACGGATGGCTGCGCCCGCGGACGTCAGCGGACCTTCCCTGGCGCATGGACATGCGATTCCGCTCACTGTGTAGAGGAGGAGGAGGAAGAGCCAACACAAGACCGAGCTTGCGCGGGCGGACGCTGTCTGAGCCATGGTCGCGGTGCTGGGCAGAGAAGCGCGAGCAACGCGCGTCTGTCACCGTTCCTCTCTGGCCATCGACCGCCAACGCCCCTCTGGGTCCCCTCGCTCCTTCTGCTCCCCGCTCTCCCGACGCGACCGATAGCCTACTGTTTCATTCCGTTAATCTTGCCGATAGCTTACGACCGCGACCTAGAGGCGAAGATCGGTAGCTCGCGATGGCGACCGAATTCGAGGACGTACTCACCAACCAGCCTGTGGTAATCGACAATGTTCGTCCCTCTCCTCGTGCGCCGGTGTAATTCTCCCTAGTGTATCGTGTATTGAAGCCTGACTGAACGCTGCAGGGCTCCGGGACGATCAAGGCCGGGTTCGCAGGCCAGGACCATCCAAAGTGCTTCTTTCCGTCTTTGTGCGTACACGCCGTTGCATGACGCGTCCCGCCCCGTGTTAACGTCCGCCTGCTGCCAGTGTCGGGCGGCCAAAACATGTGCGCGTCATGGCCGGCGCGCTGGAGGGCGACGTGTTCATCGGGCGCAAGGCGCAAGAGGCCCGCGGACTGCTCAAGATCAAGTACCCGATGGAGCACGGGATCGTGACCGACTGGGACGACATGGAGCGGATATGGAGCTGGGTGTATGCGGAGGAGCTGGGGACGTTGAGCGAAGAGGTACGTCGCGCGTTCTTGTCCGGTGCTTGGACGAGAGACGAAGCGTGAGGGATATAGCATCCGGTTCTGCTCACAGAAGCCCCGCTGAACCCGCGTCATAACCGCGACGTCGCGGCCCAAATCTTCTTCGACACGTTCAACGTTCCCGCTCTGTATATCTCCGTTCAAGCTGTATTGTCATTGTGAGTAGACCTGTGGCTATGTCTCGCCCTCGACCGCTGAAACCATCGCGGACTGGCAGATATTCTTCCGGCCGGACAACGGGGATTGTCCTGGACTCAGGTGATGGCGTAACACACGCGGTTCCCGTTTTCGAGGGATTCTCGATGCCGCACGCTATCAGGAGAGTAGATGTTGCAGGAAGGTAAGCACGATCTCAGATTGCTGGAGTGCTTCGCCATAACCGTACGTATTAGGGACGTCACCGATCACCTGCAGCTACTGCTCAGGAAGTCCGGACACCACCTACACACCACGGCAGAACGTGAGGTTGTGCGCACAATCAAGGAGAAGTGCTGTTACGTCGCGCTCAATCCGGTCAAGGAGGAGAAAGATGCCATGGGACGCAGCGAAGATTTCCGGTTACCCGATGGAAACACCGTCCAGGTATGAGACTTTGTTCACTAGGACTATGCGCGTCTCTCACACAAGATTTGCGTCAACAGCTCGGCCCAGAGCGGTTCCGCGCACCGGAGATCCTATTCAACCCCGAGCTCATTGGACAAGAATACGCCGGTGTGCACCAAGTTGTTGTGGACTCGATCAACCGAGTGGACATGGACCTGAGGAAGAGTCTTTTCTCGAACATCGTCCTCAGCGGTGGCAGCACGCTCTGTCGTGGTACGTATACGTGACGTCTTGGCGCGAAGTCCTGATTGACATCGCGGAACAGGATTCGGAGACCGTTTACTAAACGAGGTTAAGAAAGTAGCGTTGAAGGAGATCAAGATCAAGATCTATGCACCTCCTGAACGCAAGTACTCGACATGGATTGGTGGTTCGATTTTGGCTGGTCTGAACACATTCAAGAAGGTGAGTCGGATTTTCCTTGACTCGTAACTTTTGCTTATGCAAGAACAGATGTGGGTATCCGCGGAGGAGTATCAGGAGGACCCAGACATCATTCACAAGAAATTGGGTTTCTGAACGTGCTCTTCACTCTACTTACACTCATCACTGGTTGTTCGTCGGTAGGCCATATCCTTTTGTCGCTGTGATACCCGACTGTAGTGTGCACTCCTAATGCTATCTCGGACATCAATCTCATACAGATTGCACAACATGAATAGTCCGCATGCGCATAGTGTTCATGAGCATTAGACAACAGGGGAAGCGGGCATAAGTGATAGGATACAGCTGCAAAGAACTTTTGCGATGTGCGAGTGTGCATGATGTGCAATGCGATAGAGCCCGAGGATAATACAATGCGCCCGACCCTTACTTGCCCTTCTTCGCGGGCTCGGAGGCCTTGGACTTTTTGGTACCCCGGAGCTATATGCAACAATGGATGAGCTGCCAAGGTCGCAAGACCCGCAAGCAATGAAACAGACCTTCTTCGCACGGTTCTTGCGCTCCTTGCGAAGCTTGCGGTTGGTCTTCGGTGGTGCAACCATGAGGCCAGACTGACATACGTTCAGGCTCATGAGTTACATCGTCCGCAACGAGATATGCAAGCACGGAAGACGCACCCGAATCAACCGGTACTTGGGCTCGAACTTCCGCTGTGACGCCTCATCGTCATAGATCAGGCCGAAGCCCGTGCTCCGTCCACCACCAAAGACAGTCTTGAAGCCAAAAGTGACAACGCGGTCCTTGTCCGTCTTGTAGGTGGCGGCGAGGCGCTCGGAGAGCTCCTTGGAGACGTTCGCGCGGCTCGGGTGGAGGACGTCAAGGACGAACTGGCGGCGGGCCAGCAGGCGGTTGGTGATAAACTTGCGGGTGCGGATTGTGACCGGTGCTGAGTTGTCGGCCTGCACACGCACGCGCAGCGAGTACGGGAGTGTTCAGAATGCGAGCGGGGAAGGGGAAGAGGTCGTCAGACGATCTGCCTTCACTGGTGGACCGAGCTGCCATAGGTACATCCAGATGCCAAATCGTCCATCCATCCCATTCCGCCGCTCGTACGCCCATTCCACCATGCCAAACGGTCTGCCAGACATCCGCAGTACGATGGAGAGAGACTCACCATGGTTACTTGCCGGCTTTTGGGTCCTTTACCTTGATGTCGTTGGCGTTGAGAAATCGCCAGTGCGCCTGCCGTTGTGCTGACCAAACAGGGCAATACACGCGGGCCGTCGGGCGAGCGTGAGCGCCATTGCAAATACCCGCAAATACCACTGGTGGCGGACTGGGCGCCTGCACTCCGGTCCGTCTCCAACCAGCTGCTGTGCGAAGCCACTCTAGAATCGGGTGTAAGGAGGCCGCACTGCGCACCCCCCTCCTCGACTGCGCCAACCTCCATCGTTGTCGTATTTATTCCTCCTCTACCGCCTACCCGCACCCTGCGCTCGCCGCCACCGCCCGCGATGAGCATGAGCAGCAACAACCGCTCGAATTTCGCCTCCTTCGCGGCCTACGTGAGTCTTCAGCATCTTGTCGCCGCATGGCCTCACTGTCTAGGCCTCCCTCCGCGCACCCACGCCAGACGATCCTCGCACGCCTCGCCGCCCCCGCACGCCTCGACCTCGCGCGCGTGGTTCCCCTGGGCGCCCACCCTCCGGTGGCCTCGCGCAGCCGACGTCCCTACCAGTCCGGCGGGATCCCGACGTTCAACACCTCGCAGGCGGGCGGGCTCGGCGCCGTCGAGGATGCAGACGCGGAGAACTCGACGAGCATGTGGGAGACCCGGCACGGCTGGCGCGTCGACCTCCTCGCCGCCTCGGCGTACCTGCTGGGTCCCATCTCCGTGCGTGCTCCCTGGCCCCTGCCTTCTCGGGGAGAGCTACCCCCTTTCGTCGCCCTTGGCCCACGTCTGACGTGCGTGCGTGTGTGTGTGCAGCGTTCATCATCCTTGTGACGGAGACCTACAACGACTTCGTGCGTTTCCATGGTGCGTCATCCTCTCCTTGATATGTGTGCTATCAAAACACTCTCCCTCACCTCCCTCACTTTCGCAGCGTACCAGTCGGCCCTCCTGACGACGCTCTGGTCATTCTCCGCATCCTCGCATCCCTCCTGCAATTCGCTCCGTTCTCCGCACCGTTTTCACTTTCCTGATAATCGTACCGTCGCTCTACATGGCGTAAGTGGTCCTTGTATGCACCAGCGAGTCTTAGCCGCTAACTCCTCATCTCGCACAGATGGCAAGCATATATCGATGCATCTCGTAATGGCCTAGTACGCGCTTTCAGATACCCTTTATCGGTCCGCTTGCAGAACGATGGGTCTACGAAGAGTGACCGTATGTTCGTAAATACGGCTTGCCTGCTGTGCATCGCTTTCATCAATGTACGATTTTTCCGAGAACGTCTGCTCTTGCGAAAACAATGGTTCTGAACGGTGGCTCTTGGTGTGCGTACCCTCGTCCCCAACTATCCATACAATCGCTCGTTGCTTATGGTGCCATATGACCTGCTTTATTGCTACAGAAGAGTGTGTGGACCAGCCGTCTAGTGATGTACAGATACAAACGCGAGCCCGCTCAAGAGCCGTTACACCGACATGCAGTGTTCAGAGAAGCACGCCTTCGCACTTCCAGTCAAATTCGCCACGGTTCCGGTTTCGCTTTGCCAATCAGTGCCAGGACGGTAGGCTTCAGCCGTTGATCAGCTGATCGAGAACGTCCTCCAGCAGGTCCAAGACGTCGATGAGGATGCACTTGATTTGGAAGACCACTTTGCGGTTCGTTAAGGTCGACGCCCAAGGAGCGCAGCGCAGGGGCCAACTCACCAGGTTCCAGAGTCGAGCCCAAGATCGGGATGTTGCCGACGAGCTCGTCGATGTACTTCAAGGTGTCCTTGAGCGAGTTTACCAGGTCCTTGATCGCCGTCTCCAGCTCGTTGTTCTTGTCGTAGAAGCCCAGGCCCTTGTCGGTCTCGATCAGGCTCTGGAGGGACAGCAGCCCGGTCTGGAAGGACGAGATCGAGGCGACCGCGTTGTCGCGGAAGATGGGGTCGTTGCCCTCGGCGGCGGACCGCCCGGCGAGGCCGCCTGCGCGGTGGTCAGCTCACGGTCGTCCCGAGCACAGAGCGGGCCCAAGCACACGCACTGATGATCGTCATCTGCTCGGTCAACGAGCTGAGGATCGCGACCGACCGGCTGTGGACGTCGTGAGAGGCGGCGGACGAGGCGCGGCGGGCGACGGGCATGGCAGCGGTGTTTGCGTTTTGGGGGGCGGACACGACGTCCGTCTGCGGCACAGCCGCGGCGGAGGTGAACAGGCCGGGGTTCTTCGCGGCGTAGTCTGCGAAGCGCATGGGAGGGGCGGCGATGGGTAGGGCAAGGGCGCCGAGAGGAGTCGACGAGGGACCGAGAGTGGAGACCAGGGCGGCAGCCTGAAGACCGAGGACGACGGCGCGGGTGAGGTGGGCATGTTGAACTTGAACGCGAGCGCGAGGGGTTAGGTTGTTGAGTAAGAGCCGGGATCAACCAGAGTAGGAGACTTGGGGACGCGACTTGCGCGGAAGGGCGACCAGAGAGTCGTAGAGTAGAAACCAGCGGACGTGGGCGACCAGGAGCGCGAGCGTAGAGGGAAGACGGACGGGGGCCCCTCGCCCTCCTTCGCGTTCTTTATACTTCACATTTTCCTCGGCGGGCTCGACGCCGGACACAACTTAGTTCTCTCTGGCGTGCATCCGCGATTGGCTGCCCGGCGCTCGCGTGCAAGGTTCGAACCCATCACGTGCCGCGATTTTCGGTACAGCCACGCACCCGAACTGTGCGGGTCAATTTCCTTCTTCCAATGCGGACGACGCCATGTCTCCTAGCAACGGCGTTAATGAATTCGTACAGCACACACGGCAAAAGGCAAACACAAATGAAAGCGCAGGCGCATACATTGGGACGATCAAGCCCTTCCAAAAGCCCAAACAACAAAAACCCGAAGGAACTACGGAGACGAGTTCCGCCAGGGGCAAATGTCCAGCAGAGTGAAAGTACATATATGCGGAGTCGCGTACGTCTTGTCGCGATCGCGACATAGGTAATCTACCAGCCTTCACTAGGGTACACCGTGGTACGTAGCCGACAAGACGAGTCTGTAAAGGGTCCTCCCCACCGCCCTCCGAATCCGAGCGTGCGAAAGCATGAAGACCAAGATAAATAAACAAGAGGGGCGTAATCGTGTGGGGAGACGTGCGCGCAGACCGCAGCCCCCGCGGGCGGGCGCGCTCAGCCGGCATGGTGGGAGAAGAACAGCGCGGAGCCATCCGCTGCGTGCGAGCGAGGCGGAAGAATGTGCGAATGAAATAAATGGTGCGCGTCGCTCGGGCGTGATGGCTCGTGTAGAGTCCGGGGCAAGTGTCCAACTGATGATACGTGAGCGAAGGGCAGTGTCTGGGTGCCGAGTCCGCCGACTCTTGGGTCAAAGCAGGAGCGTAGCAGGTAATGAATGGACGTTCTTCATGTTCGGAACTGGGAAGCCAGCCAGGGCCGCAGCACGGAAGACGTGCGCGACGCAAGGCAGACTTGGGGACGCTGGGAAGCGTTTAGACCTTGACGCAGGTCTTGTTGTCGACCGACTTGAGGAAGCCGCTCGCACAGGTCAAGACTAGATAGGCGCGGAGTCAGCAAGCATTGCCGGCGATCGCAGCGGACGTTCGCTGCGTGATGGACAGATAGATGGGCCAGAAACAGATGCTCACCAACACACTCGCCCGCGCGGCAGCCCACATTCTTGGAGCCGGTGATGGCGGTGCAGTCCTCGCCAGCGCCGACCGACGCGCAGCCGCCGCACGACTCGAGGTCCGAGCTGGTGTCCACGCACTCGAAGTTGTCCGAGAGGCCGGTGGTCGAGTGAGACACGCCTCCATGCCGGCCGGGCACACGCTCGTGGAGCGGGCCTTGTGCGACCGCTTCCAGCCACCCTTGTGGCCGTTGCCGGAGTTGCCCCAGCCGTAGCCGGAGTTGCCAGTGTTGCCCCAGCCGTAGCCACCGTTACCGGAGCTCGGGGTCTTCGAGGGAGTGGCCGGCTTGGTGGACGTCGTGGTGTGGGGTTGCAGCAGAAGGAACCGGAGTTCCAGCCCCAGCCGTTGCCACACTGCGGGGGAGGTTGGTCGGGGTGGTGGGGGACACAGCAGCCCTTGCCGTGGTTCCACTCCCAGTTGGACGGGCAGTCAGTGCCAGAGGGGGGCGAGGGCGGGTTCGGGCTACCACCGTGGGGCAGGCAGCAGGACTTGCTGCCCCAGCTACGGGAGCGAGCAGGTGCGCGGTCAGTCGGGATCGACGCAGGGCGGGCGAGAGGGTTACGTACTACCACTGGCCAGAACCGCAGGTGCTCGAAGTGGTGGCGGGGGGCGCGGAGGTGGTGTGGACCGAAGTGGTCTTGACCGAGGTGGTAGGGTGGGCGGTGGTCTTCACAGTAGTCGAAGCGGCGGGCGTGCAGCAGCTCTTGCCCGAGTTCCAACCCCAGCCGGACGAGCAGGAGGGGGTCGAACTGGAGGGGGGAGTCTTCGGCACACAGCAGTCCTTGCTCTGGCTCCACTCCCAAGAGGACGGGCAAGACGAGCCCTTCGGCGGGCTCGGGGGTTTGGAAGAACCCCCGTGGGGGAGACAGCAGTCCTTGTCACCCCAGCTGCGTAGCGGTCAGCGCCTCGAGTTTCGGAACCGAAAGGGCGTTCGGAGCACTCACTAGAACTCGTTGCTCTTGCAGGAGGATGAGGAACCGGAGTTGCCCCAGCCAGAGTTGCTGGTGGCGAGGGCGAGCGGGAGCGCGGCAGCGACGACGAGGAGACGGGCAAAGAGCGTCATTTTCAAAGATCGTGGGGCCCCAAGGCAGACGGGGAAGGGAGGACGGTGGGATGGGGAGGAACAAACAGGCTAGGGAAACAAGCGGGCAGGGGGAGGGTTTTATACCGCGGCCGATCGGAAGGTTCCTCGAGAATCAGCAACTGTTCTGTTCACACACATTCTAGTAGAGAGGGACTGATATCATCTGCACCTTCCAGGCGGCCATCAATATCCGCCACGGACAACCGTGCTGTTGGCAAGCGTCCACTGCGTGAACCCGTCAGATGGCACCGGCGCCTGCGCGAGGGGCCTGGTCGCCGGCAGCCACTAGCTCGCAGCGCAGGGCTTACCGACCGTGGCTGAAGGAAGGGGCGGGCGCAGGAGGTGTTTCGCGCCGCGTCCAGCGCGTAGGGCACGCTTGTGTGCGTTGCGGCCCGCGCGCGTACGGCATGTGCCTGGCATGCCGACCAGAGAAGGGTCCAGCGGTCCACGCCACGGCCGAAGCGGAGAAGAAGTCCAGCTGGAAATCCGGATCTGACGCGCGAAATGAGCGCGCTCGGGCGCGTGTCGGACGCCAGGGTTTGTTGCGAGCACGATCTCGTCAGCGGTCAACACAGGGCAGGGTGGCGACTGGTGGCGGCGGCCCACCTGAGGCCTGAGGACTGGTTGCGAGGCGCATCGGGGTCTCAAAGGGCGAGAGAGATGTGTCGGAGGAGAGATCGCAGTGGGATCCATGCCACCGCCGACGAGGCTGGGCACGCCACGGTCTCTGCAATTAATGCGCCGTCGGGGCCTGCAATGGTCTGTCGGACGACCAGGGCGGGTGCAGAGGTTGCCAAGTCGTCGGGGAGGACAAGCAGCCGCCCCGGGCGACAACAATGCATGTCCAGACGCCCGTCGGGCCTCGTGCACGCTGTCCACACAACAGACAACACCCCGAAACCGATCCAAGTCGTCTTGCTCTCGTCTTGTTCCCTGCGGCTGCCACTGTCGTCGACGTTGGGCTCGCCGACTGGGCCTCCGAACGCGCGCCCACCCTGCCGCGAAAGGTGGGCGCCGTCATCCGCGTACCTCGCCCCCTGCCCCATTCAGCGCGCTACCCACGGCTCTCTCCGGGTTGACTTATCAGAATTGGAGGGAAAACCATTGCGCCTATATTTACATTTCTGCCAGTCATCACGGACATCAAAACGGAAGGAAGAAGCGGGAGCTTGACGCGAGGGGAAATCGCGACTGTCTGATGTGCCCGTCAGGATCCTCTTCCCTCCCCGCCCCGACCCTTCCGCGCCTCCGCCGCACCGTACCAGTCTCCGTCAGCGTCAGCGTGCGTCCCCTCGCGGGTGAAGGCCGCGTCCGCGACCCTCTTGGTCCGCGTTAGAGCCTCCCGTGCACGTCCTCCACCAGTCCGCCAGCGCCTCAGGCTTCTAGCGCATGTGCCTTGCGAGCGCTCGCGACGCGAAGAACCGCACATCCGTCCGTATCGTTCTGAGGCCTCCAGCACCGGGCCACCTTTGCTGCACCAGCTGCGAGCCCTCCGGCGTGTCCCCAAACGCGGTCGCCACGCTCTCCAGTGCTTTGGCAACGTTGAGCGGATGTTCGGATCGGGTCGCTCGCGAGCTGCACCAAAGTGTCCAGGACGTCTCCTGCACGACTCGAGCGTCAACGAGGGTGCGATCGTCTGTCAATCCATCAATAGTCACGGTCCATGACGGAGGTCCATACCCTGCGCCAAAATCGCGAGGCTATGACGTGTTCCGGCCCTTCTTACCATGATCGCTGCACGTCTCATCCTGTAGAGGTAGTTGGATGCTGGCCCATCCCGACCACTTCGGGACAATTTGCTCCTTCGACCATTCCACCCCAAACACCTCCGTGAGCTTCTTGAGATTGACCGCCGCCGCCTCCCGGATGCTGTAGACGTTATCTCCGAGCCACGACATACACAGATTCCCGAGCGACTCGTCGAAGAACGGCTTGCCGAGCTGCGTCGCGAGCAGCGGGATGTACTCGATGATCGCTTGGCGCACGCGCCATGACTTGTCTTCTGCCAACTCGACAATCGCAGGGAGCAGACTGTCCGACAGAAGTTCGATGCCAATCTCTGCGGACACTCGGCGTTAGCTCGCCAGCCCGAAACAGTGGAGTGTATGGGACAGCCTTTGCGTACCGGAGTTGACTTGTTCCAGCTTCGAGATGATGTTGAGCCGCACCTCTGGGAACTCATCTTTGAGCACATGAAGGAATAGAGGCAGCAGATGCTCGATGGTCGCATCTTTGCCCAGGAGCGGCGCGAGCCCACTGATCTGGTTGGCGAGAGCGGCGCGCACATGCTGGGACAAATCCTGGCACAGGTCGCGCACGCAAGGTACGATGCGAGCGAGCACGACCTCCTTCTCGAGCAGCTTGGAGAACCCTGCGGCATGGTTGAGCGATTCTCCAAGCTGACACCTGCCGCACACAACGTACCTGGGACCTGCCCCGCGGCCGCCGTGCGCACCTCCGCCTCGTTGTCCTTGAGCAGCTGGACGAAGTGCCCGATGAGCTCCTCTCGGACAAGCTCCTGCCCGACCACCTCCGCAAGCTGTTCCAGGAACGCGCCACTCAGCCTCAAACGCTGCTCCGACGCACGTGGTGGGCGCCACGCACCTCGTTG
>NW_025954749.1:0-14314 GCF_022376455.1 Epithele typhae | reverse complement strand
GCGCTCCGCCCACCTTCGCGCTGCCCGCCTGCGCCCGCACACCCTCCTCCGCCTCCCGCACCTCCATGTCGCCCTCCTCCGCGTCTCGCCCGCCTCCACGCGGCCCTCCTCAACGCGCGTCGCCCACCTCCGCGTCATCACCCACCTCCATGTCGCCCGCGTCCGCGTCCGCGCCGCGTCCCGCCACCCGCATCTATGCGCCTCGCTAGGCTCCCCCTCCTTCGCCTCGTCCCGGCCCCCGCGTCCGCGCTCCTCCTCCTCCTCCTCCTCCTCCGCGTTGCCCGCCTCCTCCGGCTCGTCCACTTCCGCCCGCGCTGCCCTCCTCTGCCTCCGCCGACGTCACCTCCTCCGCCGGCGTCGCCTCCCCCGCCGGCGTCGTCTCCTCCGCTCGCGTCGCCCGCCCTTGTTGCTCTGCGCCTCCTCCCCCTTCGCACCGCACACCCCCGCCCGCGTCGCCCACCACCTACTCCGCCTCGTCCCAGCCCTCCGCATCCCTCTCCTCCGCATTGCTTGCCTTCGCGTCGCCCGCCTCCGCGTCTCCCGCGTTCACGTCGCCCACGTCCTCCGCCTTGTCCCGAGGGGCATGGTATTACTTACTAGCACACTTATGTAGTAGTTTACTAATAAATATATTTTTATCACTAATCATATACAAGATGTGGTGTGAAGCAAAGAGGGAGGCGAGCTCCCTGTCGGAGACAGCGAGCTCGGGTGGCGGCGCCTGAGGCGCCGGTGTCCGGACATCTGGGTGCGACGCTGTCCCAAGGGTGCGCGAGCGCGCTTGGGGAAGGCGGTGTCGAGCGCAACCGGGCCGGCCGGCACCAGATGCATCTGCACCTGCTGATAGGCTGTCACAATGGATGCACCTGGCGAATCACTACTGTAGGCCGGATATAGAGCAGCGGGGAACCATATGAAGAGCAAGTTCTTGCCAGGCACTCGCGAAGACCTCTTCGCCAGCCTCAATGCATGGGCTTCAGGCAAGGATCCAAGTATCACCGGGAAGAGTGACGTCTGTATCCTCACTGGTGTAGCTGGCGCGGGAAAATCCACCATCGCAGTCGAGTTTGCCAGGCGCCTCGACGAAGACTTGCTTGCCCTGGGCGCATCTTTCTTCTTTGCCACCGGCGACGCTGAGCGCTCGACTACTCGTCTCTTCTTCCCTACAATCGCATATCAAGTCGCGAAGTCTCGAGGGGATATCAGGGATTTCATTGTCGACGCCATCCCCAAACACCTCGAACACGGTCAGCACCAGCAACTTCAGTACGAAGCTACCCATCTCCTCCAGGAACCCTTTTCCTTCGTCCATGCACTACACCCTACATTCATCATCGTTGTTGACGCTCTGGATGAATGCGTGGAACCCACCGATCGCAGGCTCCCCAGCACGATGATGGATTTACTCATTTCTTGCGCAAAGCAGGCCCCCTTCCCTGTCAAAATCCTTCTCACTTCGCGTCCGGAGGACGTCATCGAAGACACCATCGTGTCAAGCGTAGGCTCCAGGGAAGAGATCCATACTCTTGATCTCAGCGAACAGTCTCGCGAATCGATGGACCGCGATGTCAAGGTCCTCATCCAGCACGAGTTGAAGACCGCGTACCCCGGCCGCGACCTTCTCGAGGGCCGCGACGATCTCGTCACAACATACATCTCAGTGCCAGGGTTGCAACCAAACCCCTGTAAGGCCCAAGGTTGCAACCAGCGTACGGTTGCAACCGTACCACGGTTGTAACTATACTAGTGTAGAAGCACTACCCCCAAAGATAGATAACTATTTGAAGGAGCCGAAACTTGTTTTCTGGAAGTCAAAATGGTAGCTGCGCTCAAGATTCGAACCAGCGACCACACATTCCGAAAGCGCCGACGGTACACCCGACCACTACACCATGAGTCCTTGTTTCTTTATACGTGTGCATAGACTATGACACCAACTTTACGACTCTTATGTATAAGTATCCTTATAACGACTATCACTCTTCTTATTGCTTCACGGTTTGTAATGATATTTTGGCTGTCCCGTCGCTTTCTCCCGTTGTACAGGGCTCGCGAGTCGTGGCTTTCATGGGTCCGTGGTGCTTATGTCGGGCTGCACCAGTGATCGGTGTTGCAGGGCACACTTGTGCTCGATAGGAGTGGCTAACTCGTGGTTTAAACTGAGGTTTACACCAGTTGAATCGCGCGGGCAGTGGCCCGGCACCAGCCCGTACCCAACCGGACGAGCGCGGACGACGGCGCCGCTCACCTCCGCTTTCGACCAGCACGGGCCAACGCGTCGCAGCGACATTTCGTCCTCAGAGCACGCTATGCTCACCTAGCCGCCGCGCACCCTTGCGCGCGCGCACCACCGTGTGCCTCCGAGGCGCGCGCGCGCCATGACACGGTGCTCCCCGCGTTCCGACGTGTCTCCGCCCCACGCTACAGCCCGGGTCCACGACCCCTGACGGTCACCTGCGGCACACGCGGCACGAGCCCCTCTCACCGGGCAGACGTCGAAGGGCGCGAGGCGGCTCCGTGCTAGCCCAACCTTTCCTTGCTGCTGCCAGGTGAGCAGGCCTGGTTCCCTCGCGCTCGTCCTGTCTCAGTACTGACACCTTTCCGTGCTGCTGCCAGACGCGATTCGAGTATTTTCGAGCTACCCTCCACTGTGCCCACCCAGAATCTGTTTCTTTGTATTCCCTTTCTCGTATCTATCTACGTATGTAGCCATCCGTCGGCCCCATCCGTCGGAAAACAAAATCCCATCTTCGCGTTCCGGGGCGCCAGAGTCGACGAGGCTGGGCGCCCGAGTCCCGCGCTATTTTTCTTCCCTTTGCTCGCGTTCTAGTCTCCCGTGTCCCGGTGAACCCCATTCACTTCGCTCTCTTCAAGACACTCGGACAGACCTCGAGTCGCGCGGGCGATTCACTACGGTTGCAACCGTGGTATGGTTGCAACCATACAACGGTACCGCGGTTGCAACCATACAGCGGTTGCAACACCGCGCGGTAGACGTACGGGCGACGGCGAGCGGTGCTTCAACGGTACCGAGGTTGCAACCGCGACATGGTTGCAACCGCGGTACCGTTGTATGGTTGCAACCATACCACGGTTTCAACCATACCACGGTTGCAACCATACCACGGTTGAAACCATACCACGGTTGAAACCATACAACGGTACCGCGGTTGCAACCATGTCGCGGTTGCAACCGCTGTATGGTTGTCAACCGTGGTATGGTTTCAACCGTGGTATGGTTGCAACCATACAACGGTACCGCGGTTGCAACCGTGGTTCGCTTGGAACACCGACACCAGCGTGTGGGGCCCATGAGCGCGTGGAGCATGGGCGCATGCAGATCTCCTTGCGCTCCGTTGAGTCTCCTATCAGCCCACTACAACCCTACAAGTACTTGGTTTTCTATTGATACAGTGCTCTCGGTTGGACATAGACAGCGGGTTCACGAGCGGCGCAGAGCCCTCCCATTCGGACGCTCTTCTCGTCAGCCCTATCAGGCGCCCGCTTGGACCGGTCGTGTACGGAGAGAGATCATGCATCATGGATTGGGCCGCCTCGCTATGGCCCCGGTTACAACATCTGAGCATGCGACATCACCGACGTCATTTGAGGCACGCCCGGGGTGGCTGTGCCCTGGGCGCGCCTCGGGGCCTGAGCTCGAGTCCGAGTTTCTCGGACTCCGGCGTTCTTTGCGCACGCCCAGCGCCCGGGCCGCTCCCCGCCCCGGTTTTCTCGCGCCTCCGCTACGCCTGCGCGCGCGGCGCTTGCTGGCTCGCGCGCGGCGCTCAAGTTCGCGTTCTTCCTCTGTCTCCTCACTTCCCTCGCTCGTTCTCTCTTTCGCTCTCTTCGCTCTTCGTTCTTCGCTCTTCGCTCTTCGCTCTTCGCTCTCTCTCTCGCTCTCGTCACCATGCCTGCGATGCACCCCAACCACAGAGAAGTGAGCGTTCATTCTGGTGCAGATCGCGCGTGCTTACCTTTTCCGCAGGTCCTCGAGGATATGATCCACACACGCCACTCCAAGCTGACGCTTGGACGCATCGAGGAGGTGAGCATTCCGTTCATTATCTCTCACGCCGCGCTCACCTTCGCCTTCAGGCTCTGCATTACGGTCTCGGTGCCGAGGTGGTTCGCCGGGACAACACGATCATCGTTCGATTCCGCGCGGGTAGGTGCCGTGTGCTCGCCGCGAACGACAACGTCGAATCTTTTCATGCGGTATGTCGTTCCGTTTCGCATTCGGTCTCGCGCGCACGGCTGACACGGCTTCATAGCCTCACGACGGCAGAGGGAACGTTAGTGCCCACCACTCTCACCTGTAAGTACATCGCCACCCTGCGCGCGCGACCGATGACGAGACACTTTACAGAATCGGGCGTTGGATAGTGAAAAGCTTCAATTTCGAAGCCAAGCGTTTCAAGCACTGGGAGTGGGACCTGATGTGCCGTCGTCAGTGGCAGGCGCCCGCTTGAAGGCCGAGTAGCCCGTAACGTACCGTACCGTAGCTTAACTCTTCGTAATGCTTTGAATCACACGTCCATCTTTTTTGCCTTGAAAGTCTGTAGTATTAGTTCATGTTCGGTCATGTACAGTACTTGGATGTCACCCATCAAATATATTTCGTCTCCTCAAGCACGTCCACTCCCACTGTTACTGTGAGAGAGGAGACCACCCATTCAGAGCGGGCACTGCGAGGTACATTGACCGGACTCACAGCTGAAATCCTCCTCTTTCCAGTGAGACATACACATCTCTTCTGCTGATCTCATCCCGTCACCCAAAAGGCGCGTCAAGATGCACTTCGCAGGCGTCGCCCGTTGATACGTGTGCCACCAACTAGCCCTTCTCACATTCGCGCACACACACAGTCCGCTCCCCCAGTGCCGCGCAGTAGACGTGCGGATGGCGGCGCGCTCTCCTAGAGCGCGTTTGGTTAGCACAGCAATGCTGTCGGGCTCGCATTCGTTGTGAACTCCTCACGTCCGCCCTTGCGTCCGCGTTTCACCTGGATGCGTCGGCCTCATGTGGTACCCTCCGACATCCAGCCGGGGACGGACTCGATACCTGCTGGTCACCGATGCACTTGCACACGGCGAGAAAGATGCGGACATGGTATGTATGTCTACTGTGTACTGGCCTACACTGCTTGTTCTGTACGTCGTGAACGCTTGCGCCCGGCCTGAGGAGCATTTTAATACAGAACACGTCGAGGGACAAACTCCGCTTTACCTTATTTTCACCGACATTCATGTCAAAGCTCTTCTGAAATATTGATTAGCTAGTGAGCGGTGGCCAGGCAAGGTACGTACGGAGTGGAAAATCTTCTGGTCATGACCCTTTGTCTCCCACAGGTGTATAATCTTCGACGCGTGCAGAGGCCAACGGTTACGGAAAGAACGGATCATGATCACATTCTGTGCAGGAATGGGTTTATCGCTCTTCCTCGCGATCCACCGGGAACGGTAGTGGCTCCAGTACCAGATATTACCAGAGTCGAGGTCTAAGATCTCCGACGGGTCGTGAGGGCCCTTCTTCATCTCCCCCTTGTAAGCCTGGAGGAGCTCTCCATATGTCTTCCCTTCGTTCTGGATGAAGAACGTCGAAGGAAGGGCGAACTCATCGGCCTGAGAGCCCCTCAGAGCCTGCAGGTTCTCGAAGTAGGGGAGCACGCACCTTCAGCCAAGCGATCACCATCAGTCCGTTGCAGCCCTGCTCTAGGTCGAAGTTGAATACCAGCTGCAGAGTGTCTTCGCCCTTCAGCAGGTATTCATCCCACTTCAGTAACTCTGCTCCCAGGTTCTTGCTCTGCCCTGACTCTTTCTTCCTTAGGAGGATCGCGAAGGTGAGAGCGCTCAACGGTATATGGTCGTCGAAGCTAACTTCCTCCCAGTTACCTCGGATCCAGTGCTCTAATTGCTCCCCAGCAGCCTTCAAGCTTTGGAGAAAGGGTGTGTCTTCCCAACGGACCACACCAGGAACGACACCAGCGCGCACAAAGAAGGCCCGCTCTGGACCCGTCTAAACGCATCTCAGTACATGGTTGGTTCAACAAGAAAATCCACTCACTCCTGCCCAATACTTGCCGTGCATACTTTCGGTATGGGGACCCTGGGTCATTGTGTGTTGTGACGATGGTGGTCTAAGCGCAGGGCAGCGTGGGCGATGGGGACGCGGTGACGGCAGGGACGCGGGGGCGGCGAGGTCGACACTGGGACGCGCGACGTGCGGGCGGCGGGGCGGCGGGACGCGGGTTCATCTCTTCACCCCCTCTACATTCGCATGATAATTGAGCCCCTGGATCCATCATTCCGCTCCCCAGCGCGACGGCTTGATAAGCCTCCATCACCGTCGTGTCCATTGGGCTGTTGGTCGTAGGCCATGCAAAGCACAGCGACACTCGTCGAATTCATGCGTCGCACCGCGACCATTTCTCCGTCTCTCCGTCGCCGAAATGTCTGTTTCTCCCACACCACGCACATGTATCTACTTCGTACTTATATATTCAAGCCACAGTCCTCAGTCAGACAGCTCAATTATGTCATCCTCCAACTTAACACGTGACGACGTGGCTTTGGACGGAGAAGGCAGGATACCGGAAGCCGTGGGCACTCTACCCAAGGACCAGGTCATGGGCGTTGCGTTCGTCGTCCTGGCAGAAGACGTCTGTGTCAACAGGTCAGCGAAGTTGGGTTTCTGCGATAGTGCCGTACTTTACCTGTAGCATTGGCACCCTTTGATTGAGTGCCCCGTTTGACGGGCGGACGGCGTTCTGCATTACCATCTGCCCGTCCATAAGTATGAGTGAGGTCACGGTGACGGAGTAGACATACCTTGGTCATCGCTCTCAAGGACGGGTCCAAGATACGTAATGCAGAGCCTAGTCCAGGTACTTCTCCATAGGAGAAGGTCTTGAACAGAACGATGGGCTCGTCGAGGTGCCTGACGAGGGAGATGGGGTCCTCGCCGGGCCAAAACGCACGCCATTGTGTCTGTCGACGTTCCCATACCCAAGACTTGCCACGCCGGAATAGCTCGGACTGAAGTTGTGCGATGTCGTCAGGGATGAAGAGGACGTCGGGACTAAAGCCAGCCTTTTGGCGTCCCGTGGCGGGGCGTCAGCTGCGCCGACACGCTTAAACAACCGCACGTACCATGTTCCACAACAGGGCTACGCGTGGGTGTGTCGAATTTTCGACGCCCAGAGAGCTGAGAAGGCCTTCGTCGCCCGTTTGACTTCGTGCTTGTTCCCAATAGGTGTAGAAGGTGCTGAATTGCAGGCAGCATCCCACGTCAGTGGAGCGAAGGAACAACTTGTGAATATCGCTCAAGGTGATCGCCATCGGCTCGGAGGGTATTTCTTGCCACTCCTGCCTCATGATGTCAAGACGACGGA
The DNA here is from genome assembly GCF_022376455.1 of Epithele typhae. Classification (NCBI taxonomy): domain Eukaryota; kingdom Fungi; phylum Basidiomycota; class Agaricomycetes; order Polyporales; family Epitheliaceae; genus Epithele; species Epithele typhae. The sequence continues at coordinate 6,924 of NW_025954749.1, read as the reverse complement.
AGGTGTGTACAGGGCTCAGAACCTTCTTGAGCCTGTGGTTCAGTGCAAGGGATATCTCCCCATTGCGCGCGTACACTGGGATCTCCACAGGCGATTCATGTTTCTGTGGAGCACACATTCAGACATGCTTGTTTGGACGGATAAGAAAGTATGGCTTACGTCTACCCACACCATCGCATCGACCAATTCGTCGCCCTGTCGTTGACCTAGAGGCGTCGGGGACTGTCGTGCGCAGGAGGATGTCAGCAGGTGATGTATAATGTGTTGGGGTGCAGGTTCTTACCCTAGGTCTCCCTCCCGGAGGTGGGGTGGAGAGCCTTTCGTGCTGCGTCGCAACGGATTTGCCCTTAGAAATCCTTGAGGTGGTGCGTTTGCGCGTCGGCGACTTCGAGGATCGAGTGAGGCCGCGTGATGTGCTCATTGAAAAACGCGCTCACCTTGCGCCGTGAGGGCACCTCTCGATGAACTCTGGCCGTGACCTTGGCCTTGGACTTCTTCGCCGTTGTTAGCTTCAAACGGGTGTCATCGCGAGGACGCAACGCCATCTCGGCGGCGATCAAGTGCTGAAGGGATTTGAGCATGTCGACGACGTCGGGGGTGTCATTGTACTCCTTAGGGTTGCGCTCCTGAGCCATGTCGTAATATCGTTGGGCTTCGATCATCCGTAGCTGCTTCTCCGGCGGTCCAGATTGCGGTGGAAAGAATACCTTGAGGCAGAAGGGGCACTGTGCGCGTTTGTGAGCGTGCGAGGGGTTTAGGATGCGTATAACGCCACTCACCTTCACTGAAACCGTTCCTGCGTGACCTATCTTGAACACAGGAAACACTAGGACCTCGCGGTCGATCGTCTGGCCACAATGTGAGCAATTGGAACCGAGTGCGTCTGGCAGCCTGTCTGACAGCCCCGCGAGACACTTTTCACGGATGGGGTCGGTCATGGTCTTGACGTCGTTAAGCTTGCGACCCCGTGTCACCAAGTGAATGCCCTTCTTCGTCGAGTACAGACGGGTGATGGGAGGTAGAGACATGGTACGGGTAAGTGTGATGGCTGGACGGTGCGGCGGGTCAAGCTGAGGGAGACGGGCAGGTGGGGGACTGGGCGTCGTGCTGTCGGGGAGTTCAAGCTGTCGATATCACCGGGGTACGTGTGTGGATCGCCTGAGATGTACATGCGGTCGAGTGTTCCCCAAAGAACTATCAGACCGCTTCCAAACGGTCGCTCTTTCCTGAGTCTGGCGCCCCAACCTGTTCATTGCCGCTCCCTAGGTCCGACGGCCGAACGGAGTCCCGGGGTCTGGGGCGCATGCCTGAGCGTCGTAGCCCGGACCCCCTGCCTGTGCGTCGTCTCGGGCAACATTGATTGTCCTCAATCTGGGCATGATCAGTCTAGTCTCAAACACAAGGTATCGAACTCACGGATCTAGACCCCTTGCCCTGGCACTAGGCCGCCTTGACCTTGCCTTACTTGTCACGCTGTTCGCGTAGTCCACTACGCTTTGGAGAAGTGCGCGTAGTTTCCTGGGCGGAATGCTGGCCACGATCTCAGCTATGCATGAGGTCAGCGCTTTCCATTCTTTCAGACATGCGTACATACCGTCGGTCCTCGTCGTCACCTTCGAGGTGTCCTCGTCGGTCATGTAGGCTATCTGCCAGGGGATTGAACTCGCCCCATTGCCATCGGGCTGATATTACATTCTGACTAGCCCACGTGTGACTGCGTACTCTATCTATGCTATCAAGTGTTTGGGTCCACGTCGTTGGGGTCCACGTCGTTAGGGTCAATATCCATGTCCCTTGACCTATCATCGTCCCTCACATCAGCGGCATCGCCGTCATCCTCGTCAGCTGCGTCCGCATCCGCGGGTTTCTCGGTCTTAATGTGAACCAGGGGCGTCTCGAGTTTGGCGAAGTTCAGGCGAGTCTGCACGGGGAACTTGGGTCAATATGAGTGACATACCCGCTCCGTAGTTCGTCGCCAGCATACTCACCTTTGAGTGCCACGGATGGCCTTCTTTTCCCGCCTTCTCCCACTGCAACATGATATCGCTCGCGTTAAACGGCCAACGGTTGTGAACGTTGCGTAACAGAACGAGTGTGCCAGATGGCGCTTTTTCAGATGGGCGTCGTGGGGCCCATTGGGAGGTGCGGTAATGCCAGAGACGCAAAGGCGGGTGAGGCTCACCCTCCACCGAGTCAAATACTTCAGTGGTATCGATCTTGCCTTCGACGAGGGCTTTGGTCTTTTGCAGCAGACTATGGTAGGTAGCGCCCTCCATGTTTCCAACCCAGCACATGTACGGCGACGCCCTTTCGTCTGCCTGAGTGAGGATGAATGGCACGCGCAACATCCGTATGGCTCCAAGTACGCACCTCAATCCAAGCCATTACCACCGTGCCAAATCCCATCCCACGCTCCCCAAAACAAATTGTAGCGTTGAAAGGAGGCAGAGTTCCCCCGTTCAGGGCGCGGTCCCATTCCCTCAGCTCCTCCGCCAAACCGACACAGAAACCAATCTTCGACCCACGGAACAGCAGAGCCGGCATGTTGGCGGTGATCTCAATGGTGTCGCTGTCGTAGCTTTTGAGTTCCCAGAGGCCACGTTGCCACGCGTATATATTGTCTTCGTGTTCCCCCATGAACTCTTTGAGGAGGAGTATGTCGGAGAGTCGCACGGTATCTTGACGCACGTCTACGTAGCGCCTTGCAGGACCGGTGTCTGCCTATAGGGTGATTAGCTAGCGTCTCCAAACGCAGAGAGAACGTACCTTTGCCCACGCCAACATAGGCATTAAACCCCTAGCCATGGTTGGGTCGGACGAGAAAACGGGAAGACAAGCACTGGAGCGTCGGCGAGGGGTGTCGGCGCAGTGTGCGTGTGTGGCCGTGGGCTGAGAGCACTCGGGGCAGAGAGAGAGTAGGGGTGGGGACCGCAGAAGGGTGATGGCGCAGGAAGGTGATGGCGCAGGAAGATGATCGACGGGCGGGATGAAGGAGACGGGATGAAGGAGACGGGCGGAAAAGGTTTCACTCCCAGGGTACTCGTTCTTCCCCTGACATTCGCATGTGCCTTATAATAGTATCTGAATCTGTGAGTGTGGGACGAGTGTAACGTGCCGTTCTCATACCCGAGATTATGAAGGCAGCCTATCAGAATGACTTAGAGGTACTATACTATGCAGAACTACGGAAACTATACGCGCTCTGTCGCCTTCATATCCGAGATTATGAAGGCGACCGGTTCGAATGGACAAGGGATATACGGCACTATGCAGAACTGCGACGAGCATACTCGGCGCGCGGAGGACTGACGCGCAGACGGCGAACTACTTCCTTCCCTTCTTCTGAGATTTCTTCCCACCCCTTCCGTCCTTTCCAGTCGCCGCCGTCTCCTCGTATTCGGAGTCGCTGGCGGACGTATGGAGTCAGAGCCGTATTTCCGACAGCCATAGGCACTCACCGCTCGTTACGAGACCTCTTCTTCGACGGGCCGGCCTCGGACGTGTCGGTCTCCAATCGCCCTGCACGTGCTTGCATGAACATCTTGTCTCTAGCGGCACGCTCTGCCTCTTGACTGTCGTCCATGGTCGCCGCGCTGACAATCCGGTGTGAGGGGACGCAGGCTCTCGTGAAATTGATTTCTCACCCTCCAGTTTCTTCGTCATAGCGTGCCGGCAACTGGCCTCGGGTCTTTCGGGCCGGGAGCACCCTCTTCGTCTCAGCCGCGGGTTTCTTGGCGCTCCCTTTGCCGTTTCCAGAGTTCTCTGGGTCAGGCTCCGTCTCATCAGGCGTGGTTGCACCTTCTCCTTTGTTGGGGAGTTCTTGGGAAGGAGTGGTTTGACCTGGCTTCTTACGAGGACGAGGCTTAGGCGCAGGGGGTGCGTTCTCTGCCGAAGAGGCTGTCAGAATGACACAGGTAACGACCCACAGCAAAGCTCACCTTTGTATTCCAATGCACCGTCCTTGCCAGTGGTATTTTGACGAGTTTTTGTACGGGGGAGCGGCGGCAGTGGAGCTTCTGCGATTCGAGTCAGAGCCATACGCGCTCAAACGGATGAGCGCTTACTCGGGGCAGAGGCCACGGCGTTCTCCGCCGATTCAGCCTGGGTGCCGGTGTTTGCCCCAGAGGCCTTGGAACGAGCATTTGTACGGGGGAGCGGCGGAAGTGGAGCTTCTGCGACTGGAGTCAGAGCTGTACGCGCTCAATACGGATGAGCGCTTACTCGGGGCAGCGGCCGCGGCGTTCTCCACCGATTCAGCCTGGGTGCCGGTGCTCGCCCCGGAGGCCTTGGCACGAGCGTTTGTACGGGGGAGCGGGGGGAGCGGCGCGGTTTCTGTGATTGCAGTCAGCCATGCTACTAACGTGGATACGTACTGGTAGAACATTGCTAACCCTCTTGGTCGTCGCTCGAGAGGACAGGCACGCGAGGGTGACCCTTCTTGTTTGCAGGTGCATACTTGGATCCCGCGCCGCGCTCTATTCGAGAACGTCGGGTCAGCGCAGGGCTATCATGGTAACAGATACGCGTACTGGGAGCGGGTTGTTGGAAGTCTTCGTCGTCCGAGCTTGAGAGCATGGGCTCTCGAGCTTTCTTCGTGCGTGGTGCTGACTTGGATGCACCCGCGCCGCGCTCTGTTCGTGAACGTCTGGTCAGCGCAGAGCAATAAGGGTGACTGACATGCGTACTGGGAGAGGGCTGTGGCTCGTCGTCGTCGACGGGTGTGCGAGGTTTCTTCGTGCGAGGTGCCGACTTGGTTGTACCCGCATCACGCTCTGGTCGATCAATCGTCAGTGGGGACATTATACATGGGGGCGAAACTGTCTACGCACTCTCTTTTGAGCGCTTCGGTGCATTCCCGTCTCCGGGTTGGGCAATGGTGGCCTTCGAAGGTTTCCCCGCCTTGATCGAGGCCTTCTTCTTGGCGCCCTCTGCATATACTTGTTAGCCCTTGTGAAGGGCATGAATGGAACGTCGCATACCGAAGGCAGGGGCTGAGTCGCTGTCCGCTTGCTGTCGCGCACCAGCATACCCATTAGCGTTGTCGTGCCATTGCGGTCATGCTCGGGCTCGCCTGGCAAGGGGAGGGTGGGGCGTCAAACGGGTTTCGAGGAGGACCAATATGACGTACCGTCCGAGGTTTGGTGACCCCACTGAGGTAGGCAGGCTTCCCGTAGGTCTTGCCACAGGTCTCTATTGGTGGCAACTCGTCGTCGTCGTCGTCGTCGTCGTCGTCGCAGTCGCGGTCGATGACCTCGTCGTCGTCCTCCGTGTCCGTGCGCCATCGTTTTTCCTCTGGGAAACGTTAGGGAATGATCAAGAGAGCTTTTATAGCCACGCACCCTCTACCATAGCATCCGCCCATTGCATAGGACACCCGGAACGTCCTGGTGCTCGCGAACTCGTCGTTGTCGTCGCCGTCGTCGTCGTCGTCGGCTGGGAGGTTGGCCTTGAAGCCTGCCTTCTGAGCCTTGGCAAGCAAGGCAGCGAGCACTTCTACCTTGGTGGTGAGCCTTTTTATCTTCTTCACCTTGGACTTATAGGCTGCGTGCAGAAAGTCCACCATGGAGCGATTCTCGGCGTCCTTCCCCTGCTCGACCCTGGCCATGCGTGTGAGGGAATAAATCAAAACGTAGCGGAGGGTTCTTACTCGTGAACCACGATCTCGCCCTCATTGTTCACTCCGGCCGCAATGAACATGCCTTGTATGCCCGAGATCTCGTACAGTTGCTCGAGGCATCTGCGCATGTAGTTCGTGACCACCGGAGCAAAACTGTGCCATGCTCAGGTGATATGTATATGTCTCGCAAGGAGCACTCACGAAGCCGCTGCTTGTGCGTTATTTGAAGGGTCTTGCGGTTCTGTTGTATTCATCTGCGAGAGCGGCGAAGTATCACGGATAGATGGGTCGAGCTTTCAAAGGCCTTCTCGACGCGGCTGTGTCATGCCTATCAGCACTCGGCCGAGAGTCCTTGACAAAGGGCATTTCGCGCGCGTTCCTCCGAGGCCTGCCACATTTGGTAGGCGTCCTCTTGCGAGGCGGCTTAGGGTCGAGGTTCGGAGTGGCGATGGGGTCACCTTGAAACGACCCTTGTCGAGCGTCTTCACATCGGAGTGGAATAGCTACGCATGTTCGGTTCAATTACAACGTCATAAGTTGCCACTTACGAATTCTCGTCGGCATAGAACTCCAGGGTCCTCCCCTGGGGGGGACCCCGACTTCTCCTTGCGATAGTTGTTGATCATAACCCTTGCCGCGGCCATGATAACACCGATAGATGAGAAGTAATCTGTGTTTCCATGCCTTCTCCTCCGCTGGAGATGACGGGTAAGATGTGCGAACACCTTGCACTTACTGTTCATGGTGATGAGGTTCCGTAGGACGGGGGTTCATACTGTTCGTTACGCCACTGGATCTCCTCGCTGTGAGGCTGTTGCGGGCGCCCATGGTGGAAACGAGGAAGGCGGATGGCGGATGCGAGGGCGACGGTGCGGGAAAGCGAGAGGTGGAGCAGGTGGCGTCCGGGAAGAGGCTCCAGGAAGGATTTCTTCATGTGGGGGTTGAAAGCAAGCGTTCTCGACGGGCTTGAGGTGATACCAGGGTCCTGCTCGTAAGCGCATGCTCGAATGCGTCGCCAATGAAATCAGACATCAATCTGATGGGAAAAACTAAGGAACGTACTTTGGGACCCGTTCACGCTAGCGGTTGCTCTCGTCGGTGTGATATCACGCATGCGCGATTGAGCCCATATCGCTAGTTCGAACCCCTGTTCGGTTCCAACCGCCCTTTGGATTCAACCGCCGCTCAGTTCGAATCGCCGAACGTCGGACGTGCTGTTCAAACGTACGTACGGTTTCAACCTTCTGTGTTGTAGGAGTGCCGACAATAGCCCATCTATCTCATGGTTCGACCTATCTCCTTGGGTC